>NC_137621.1:27066147-27081147 GCF_963280865.1 Gymnoscopelus braueri | reverse complement strand
GCCCAGCCTACTGCTTTTTGGGGGAAATGCAGGCACTGCAATACATACGTGTGCATTTTGGACTTTCCCGTAAAAGTTGCATTTCTCTCTTTTCTGTCAATTAATAATTTTGAATATGTTAGGTGAAATAAGCGTATACCACTGACTGCTATATAGTGTAAATGTTAGAATTTGATGAAAGGCCATAGCCCATTATATTCTTTCCACTCAATATCCCTCTACTTGTTGTACATGTGGCCTGTTTTCCCAGCTAGATATGTATAATTGACATACTTTTATTGATGAATTTACAACTGTACAAATGGTATTTTACAGGGTATATAAAACAAAAACAAAACGAAAGAAGCAACAAAGAAAAAATCATGTAATCAAGATACCTCACTGAATCAGTGCTTCCATGTTCATAGGTTTAGACTGTGCTTCCTTCTCCTGAGAAGAATCCTTGTGTCACACTCAGATGACAAAAAATTGAACAAACAAAAAGATTGAGTTCACCCTCTGCATAAAAAGTAAAGTGCATTATCTAACTTTTAAGAAGAAATTTAAGAGCAGTGGAACAGAAAGACATGCAAAGTTGTGATTCAGAGCTGTGTCTGCAAGTATGGCGATGACTGGTTTCAGCAAACTGTAGGGTAGATGGTCATGCACTTGTGCTTCTGGGCTCTTTATTATGGCACTGAGATCAATATTACATGTTAAAACAGCACTGCATGCTTGAAGAAAATGTTAATGTCTGATGATAATTAAGAATAAATTATTAACAGCAAAAACTCAAATGACTCTCGACATGTGATTGCATACATACAGTATATCTAATTACTGTACATACACACCACACAAAGTTGTCTTTAAAATGTTATTACTCTGATATTACATTTCTGATTATGATTGCGATGAAATACCCCAATGACTATATTTTACACAGTGCATGTGTGACTGTGTGCAGTAAACCTGGCTAATGTTTTTAGAATCACACTGATTCTTTTAACAGGAGGCTTATTTCTTGACCAGTGCAAACAGAGCTGGACTTTGGGAGGAGTTTTCTCTCCATTCTGTTCCCTTTCAATTAAGCCTGATTTATATTTAGTTGCTCGTCAGTGTCACACCACACATGAAAATAGTTGTTCTACAATCTTGCGACACGATAAGTCTGAGTTGTTGATCACCTATTTTTGGCACTGACACACAACAACGTATAAGCTTTAGAACATTCACTTTAAGTGCAATACATACAAGAAAGAATCAGAGAGAAAAAATCCTGAAGCAGTAAAATAAGGGGTAACATTACATCTTATGATTAAAAATGGTCAGCTTCATCTTATGCTATTGGACGCTTAAAAATAATTTACAGAGGGGGGAGAGAGAGCAAGATAAACAGCCTCTACACCACTGATACAGGATCAGATATACACAATTAAAGTAAGTGTATCAGCTGCAGACTTCCAAACACACTTTGGAGACACCTGTCAATAACAGAGGAGGTTCTAGCTTGTCATCAAACAGCAGACTTTCCCCGGTTTCCTTGTTGGTGAACAAAGAGAGGTAGCAGAAAAATATATATAAACTCACTGTTATCCAACACGTTCCATGTGCTGGTTGCAATAACTTAAGGAATGTCAAGGATGACCCCAGCAGTGACAAGTGTCTTACATTTTTGTCCCCATCAGAGAGTGACACATGCTCTTCCATTGGACATTTTTTCAATTCACAAAATAGAGTGGTGCAGTGCAATGTAACTGGTGGCTATTTGGAAGTAACTTAATCCTGTAGGTACTATTCTGATACATAGGTTTAGAGAGTCACCCCTGCTTTCCTTGTTTAGTAAGATATAATATCACAGAAGTCAACAGCAGGCTGTCTCTTGATTGGCCAACGATGACATCCATCTGAGGGTGTCGCATCAGAAGGATTTCACAGGATCAAGAAGTGTTTGTAAATAACATGGCATTCCCAGTCTTGCACGTGTCCATCTTCAGCCGCGTCAGGGCAGAAGGTTAATCTGGGGGTCAGTTAGTTCAGTTTGAATGTTAAGAGGTCAACCAGTGGAGCATGTCTTTCGAGGAAGAAGGTATGTGATGGGTTATCTGTGAGCAGCTGGAGGGATGGCGGAGTAATCCTCATTTACGTCACCTGCAAAGAAAGAAAGGCAAAAATAAAATGTCTACAGTATTGGCTGCAGTTGACACACACACATACACATACATACACACACACACTTACCTTGTGTATTTGAGGTGGCATCTCATCCTCAGAGCCCTCCTCTGGTACGGCATCATGGTGCCGTGGGGCTGCCTGACCATCCTCTGCCCACCCTCCCATGGGAACATGTGCAGACCTCACCACCCTGCCACCTGAACCTACAGAATCTGGAAGACAAAGAGACGCAGAAGCATTAATGGGACAATTGCCGTTAGTTTTTAAACCATTAGCATCTAATCAATGACAGCCTTTCCTTATCTTGGTTGTATGCACTTTCTATTAACATTTTTCTCACAAATCATTGTCAGGTAGTTGCAATGAAATTATAGCAGTGGTTCACAGAGTGGGGTCCTTAGGGGGGGGGGGGGGACTCCAAGGGGTCGAGTGCGGATTGTATCTTCTTTAAATGTATTATCTGAATCTGCACCCAGTATATTCATGAACTTCTCCAGATTGTCCTAGAGTTGAGCATGAAGTGGGTTCCAGGGGGTCCTCAGCAAAAGTAGTTAATATAGCATCAATCAATTTGAACACTTTATCCATTTATATGTTGGCTATTCAAAAATAGCAGATCTACAAGCTCACAGCGCATCACTTTGTGCCACGCTGTGAGCTTGTACATCTGCTATTTTTTTTAATTCTTCCAAAAATGTTCAGAACCACTGAATTATAGCACAGAAACAGAATACTAGATATCATTATGACCTTGACAACCTACAAATCCACCCGTAGTCCAGAGACTAAATTGATAACTATAACCATGTAGCTACCTGTGGTGGTTCCTCTGTAGCCACGCTGGCTGCTGCTCTGTAGCGGCGCCCCCTCCTGGCCTGTGTTGGTACTGCAGATGGCTGAGGCTGAGTTGGGAATGGCACTGGGACTGGGGACCGCGGTGGGGAAGGTGTGTGACCGGGGGAAGTGTCTAGAGTGAGGGTGGGGCTCACTTCTGACCTCGTCTGGGACGCTGTCACCACTGTCGTCGCTATCCTGTCTGTGCCATGTGTGACGAGACAGCTCGCCACGGGACTGCTGTTTGTGGAGCTACAGGGGCATGGACAGGGGTATTGTCAGAATCATTTTTGTCACACGCTTTCTTTCCCATTCTCTGCCACACACACACACACACACACACACACACACACACACACACACACACACACACACCTCATGTATGTAGAGAGCATGGATGCTCATCTCAGTGGAGGCATACTCTGATAGAACCAAACTGGTCAGCTGTCCCTCCCATGCACTGCTGCCTGAGCTGATCGTATGTGCATCAGTCCTGAAAGCGTGGATTGGTGGGGGAGGAATGAAGTCAATGGATAAAATGAAAAGGGAGAGTACAGCCTGATTTTACAATTAAAAATCTCAATAACTTTCTTGCTGGATGCCGGTTAAAGAAATGCAATCTTACCCAGAGCCTGCCATTGGCCTGCTTGTGACTGAGGCGTGGCCAATGCCCCTATGAGAAGCACTAAAGCTGCCTCTCAAGTGAAGACTGCTGCTGACTGGTGAAAGGGAGCGCAAGGCCGATGCCCCCTCGCCAACGCCGACTGCAGCGTGATTGGTCAAAGATCCGTCCCGGCCAAAATGAACAGATGCTAATGTGGGCGGGCCTGCCAAGAGGTTAGCAACGAGACTCCTTGGCTATGGGGGACAGAGGGAGAGAGACACACACAGAGAGAGAGAGAGAGACACACACAGAGAGAGAGAGAGAGAGAGAGAAAGAGAAGCATACATCAAACATCTTTTACTCCTCTAAAGATGTCCAACAATATAATTAACTTTTTGGGGAAAAAATAGAGTGTCCATACCTCAGACTGGGACAGTGAGGTGAATGTGTGCGTGTCTGTAGGGGCCCCGGTTGCCTCTCTTTGGACCCGTTCTTTAAGCTGACTAATGAAGTGATTGGTCTCATGGGGAGGCTGCCACTGGGGGTTGGTAATGGCAAAGTGCATCAGAGACAGCTCTGTCTTCCCATCCTCTGCCTGCTGGTAGATGGACGCCTCCGTCTTCCCTTCTGACATCCACTAGAGAGGGAGAGGAGGTAAGACAATGTCAATGTACATTATACTTATTATACAATGCAATCTCTTTAAACCGTGTTGCACTGATGTAACTGGTGTATTTAACAGTGTTCCTCGTCTTTGCACAAGGCAGTTTTTCATGTAATTTACAGTATTTTGGAATACCTCAGTATATTTCCCTCCACTTGCACGACGTATGATGTACATATAGAAATAGTGTCTTTTCTGAGGTCTTGTATTGTACATTCTGCTGCTATTGCAATAAGTGTGGTTGCTCCACCAGACCTTCACACAACCTGGAATGCTAAAAATACAATAGGTTTTAAAACTCTTTTGGCCAGGCTTCTTATTTATATCTAGATATTTAGCATTTAGGGAGAAGAGTCTGGGGTGCTTAGTTGTTGGCTAGGGTGTTTTAAGGAAGGGACAGACAGGCTTACTGTGTTGGCTGGTGTAAGTGAGCGGTAAGGGGTATGTTTTTGTAATAATTTTTAATTGAACTCTTTGCCTGCCACGTTAACGCTTTCCCTGCCAACGACAAGTTTGGACACGTTTTTATTTTCAGTGGTTTTCCACTAGATGCCGCTGTTACCTATCCTATGGATGATGACGACCCGGAAATAACATAATAAAAAAAAAAAAGCTCATTTACTTCCTGTTTGTTTCCTGCAGTGAAATGGCCATATCTCTGCTCCGTTCCGCCTGCTTTACGGCAAAACAAGCCTCATTGAAACGGCCATAGATATGGAGGATCGCGACCGGACTTCTTTTTTTCCCTATCCTACGACAACTCTGTGCGTGTAATGAGACGATTTTTCAAAGGTACAGTAAAATAGCTGTAAGCAGTGGTTCACTATTACACTATTACTCTGGCAGTGAAAGAGTTAACAAGGGTAGGTATGCTGAGCATGCAGGCTCGTTTTCAGCAACGCTCTGCACAATTACACAGACAGGTTTTGGATTATGTCCTGAAGGTAAGGAGTGCTATGCCCTTGATTGCCTTTTAAGCCATCACCAGTGAAGTGTGAAGGCAGCATAAGGAGAACCTTATATTGCTTAAATTGAAGGAAAGTTATTCCCAAACTTAACTATATAAGGTGTGTGTGTGTGTGTGTGTGTGTGTGTGTGTGTGTGTGTGTGTGTGTGTGTGTGTGTGTGTGTGTGTGTGTGTGTGTGTGTGTGTGTGTGTGTGTGTGTGTGTGTGTGTGTGTGTGTGTGTGTGTGTGTGTGTGTGTGTGTGTGTGTCTCACTGCAGGGTGTCCATGCTGCCTAATATCCATCTGGGCAAAGGAGCAGGTGTCTCCCACCCCGATCACCTCCACAGTGAAGTTCCTAAAGAAGTCAATGATCTCCAGAGACTTTCTCCTCAGGGAGAAGATCAGGATGAAGGGAGTCACTACTGGACTGATCAGCTCCTCCAGGATAAAAACCTGGAATACATGCAGAGGAGAAAAGAGAAGTTATGATCCTTTTCAGACGAGTCATCACAGAAACTACCATTCAGCAGTTATAAGCAGTATAACTTTGAAACCACTCACACTCACTTTCATTAGTCAAAATCTACATTCTGAAAAAGGTTCAAAGTTATTATGAAAATTGCCTCTACTTCATCTACTTCTCAAATTGTTTTCTTTTCTTGCAACTCAAAAAGGCAGCACTACAGTACTGCATAAAAATGATAGTGCGCACACATCCAGGTGCCCAGGTGCAGGACAAGCAACGGTTTACATCAAGTGATCTTACTTCATCAGGAATTTTGAAATTCCTGATGAACATTTCTCTTGATCAAAATGTTGAACACAATAAAACAATGGAGCTTATCTTTCACCAGTGTGTGGACTCTATTTTCTTTTATGAGCACTACAGTACTCACAGCCTTGTACTGGAAGAGCTGAGAGAACTGGTCACGGGTCTCATATCTGTGTGCATTTCCCTGCCAGTGGTCTGGCATGTAATGAATATGAGCCAGGATCACCCTCAACAGCTGCTCAGGACAAAACACCATGTGCTTGTCAGGAATGAATGACCTGTGGAAAAAGAGCGATCGGAGAGAGTGACAGGCTTTGAGTTAATGGACAGGAAATGTAGAGAGGAAGTCTGGAATGTACAAATGTATACTAAAGCCGATGACAGTGACAGAATCGACCATGCTGTCAGGCTTACTGACTGGCGGTGACTTCTACCTGCAGACAGTGACACACACTCCAAGCAGTGTGATGGATGAGAGGACATGCTCCACTGCAAGAACGTCCTCATCATAGATAGTCAGGGCGATAAGAACAGCCAGGAGAGAGCCAGCGAAGAATGCTACATTCTTAGCCACCACAGTCAGCAGCGGGGACAGGAAACAGTTCATATACTTGGATGAAGCCTAAAGGGAGTAAAAAAAAGGGGGGGGGGAACAAAAAAAACAGGAACATCGAAAACAAGGAAATGGAAGTTTATATATTAACAGAATTCATGTGAAGCACTTGTATGAGCATAAATCATAATAGCTGAGTGGTAGGTGATGTTATCGTTGAAACGGAATTTTAATAAGATTGCGCTTTCGTGAACATGCAAGGGTGCACGCTTAAGATTTAAAGTAACAAAAAAAAGTACCGGTAAGCCTAAAACATTCAACTACTAGCATCATACTAGTAGTTGAATACTACAAATGTCATACATACGGCATGAAATATACTTAATTGGTTTGTTTGGTCTGAGTTGATTAGCTTTTTTTCCATGCATTTCTCGTAAAAATTGAGATTTTGTTTGATTATGCCAGTCTATAACATTCAAAAGCCAGTAGCCATTGTGAAATACAACATTAGAATGTTCAGTTCAGCATCACCAACCAGAAAAGCCTGGTATCTGCAAGATAACACAATTTTAAATATGTTGATTAAATCAACTAATTGATTAGTCCGACAAATTCCTTCATCGATGAAGAAAATAATTTATTTAATTGAGGACAGTCCTAGAAATGTGGTTGGTGGCACTGTTAAGTAAAACACTGTATGTAGTCAGCATATTTAGACGAGAAATGGAGCACAGGATACCTTGTATCCCTTGCTGAGACGTGACATAAGCTCATGGTCCAGCTCATTGAAGTGACGCAGGTAACATCGACCATAGAGAGACCAGCACCTGGCTCCCAGAGAACCAGGCTCCCGCTTGATCACCTGCACACGCGCACGCACGCACGCACACACACACACGTTTCAGTAACTCTACTACAGTACAATTATACAGACATGAAATCTAACTTGATATTTGTATTTTCTACAAGACAGACTGGGTACCTCAGTGTAGCTAAAGAAGGCGTAGAGGACCTGCCACACCAGAATTACTGGACAAAACAAAAGATTGGCAATGCCAATCCACAATATACGAGATGCCAGTTTGTCTGCCAGCTCCAGCCTGTTGCCTCCTCTCTTGTACTCTTGCTTCAGACTCCATTCATTCTCAAACAGAGAGCCTGGAGTTGGACAGAGGGAAGGGGAGAAAAGAGGTAAAATGACACATTGTTTGTAACACAGAACTACTATAGGCAACTGCTCATTTAACAACTGACTCTGACTTAGGCAACTGTTAAAAAGAAAAGACCCTGTGTCCCAATTCCATTCTATATACAAACGAGTGAGTTCACACTGGAACAACAAAATGCAATATATTGAAAAATGCTAATAAAAAGAACCGTTAATGAACGGTTAGTACAAAATTGTAGTACCTGAATTTGATGCATACTAACTGCCAACATATTATATAAAGAGGAGTTTATAGTATGCATTTTATTGTATAGAGTGGAACTGAGACACAGCTAGAGAGAATTTGCTGTGTGTGCACAAACACATACATAAACAAAGCCATTATAGCACGCACATGCGCATACACACATACACACACCTGGGCCCCAAAAGAAGATGAGCTCAAAGTTGTACTTGAGACCACGTGTGTAGAACACAATCTCTCCAAGTAAGGGAGGTCGGAAACGTACAGGAAGGAGAGACTTATTCACCATGGCAACCTGAAGAGACAGGAAGACATGCTTGGTTTAGGTGACATCATGCCACGTTTACAGCAGGTGGTCGTGCCAGTGCTTAAGGTTACAGCATAATGTCAGGTGCAGATACGTAAGGCTGTCACGATTATGAAATTTTGCCTGACTATTAATTGTCACTGAATTAATTTCGATTAACTATTTAATTGTGTTTCTGTCATTGAACATTGGAGAATATGAGAACAAATTACATTTCTGTTTGGCTTTTAGGATTTGAGGTTGCACAGGACAGATATGACAAATAACCTAAATATACAAAGAAATGACTGACATATTTAATAACGCAAAAAAAAACATCAATAGTGTAAATAGCTGATCTACAAGCTCACGAAGTGTCGCATCGCGGCGCATTGTGAGCTTGTAGATCTGCTATTTATACTATCTTTTTAAATGTTTGAAAATATATTAACATTTTTTAACATGGAAACTTATTATGATTATGCAAAATAATTGTGATTACCGGTATGTCAAATAATTGCGATAAGGCGATTATGTAATAATTGTGACAGACCTAGATGCAGTCTGCTGACAATACACTCTCACACACATATTCCCAGACGTGCACTGTACCATGTAGTTCTTGAAGCGGAGGATACGGTGGTAGATGTCGAGTTCCGACAGTTCCTTCTTATGAATGCAGATCTGGTGTTCCTTCTGGATCTCCACGATTTTGGCTTGAACTTCTTGCCACGTTGCGTAGGGCAGCTCTGACTGGAGATGGCAGCACAGAGAGGGTTAGAGGCAAACATACTGAGTAATAAACACTATTGTTACAGATACGAAAACATAAACAAACAGGCATCAGGGAAAACACACAAGTGGAGTCCAGACTCAACTCCAACTCATAATGTGCAATGATCTCGACCATATATTTTCAGATCAGCGGTGAACCATATCTAAAGGTCCAAGTAGCATTTTTGCTGTTCCGTTATGATGTTAACCATGAATTATTTAGTACCTAGGTGGCCTGTGTTGATCAAGCGTTAATATAAAAAATGCTTACATTTATGTCCATAACAAGTTATGTACAAATATCCCTCATAATACTACTACTACTAATACTCTATTACTTATACTTTCAATTTAATAATATTAAAGGGCGACTTCAGCCATTTTCAACCATCTTCATATAATTGGTCCTCACTAATGCTCATGATAATATGGTGCAAGTTCTTTGTACTCGGTGAGTGTCTCCGAGGAGGGCTGTAGACACTTCAGAAACCCACCTACCAGTGACATCATCATTACGCAGGTTTTTCTCTTATTTTTTTAATTTATTTTATTAACGCGAGAACAATGGCATCCATTATAGCATGGAATAGAAAGCCTGCAGTTTCTATTAGCTTGGATTCCCCATCGATGATGGCGGATTTCTGAACTGCCCACAGCCCTTCTCTGAGACACAGACGGGGTAGACAAAAATGGTACCATATTATAATGAGCATTAGTGAGCTCCAATTATAATGAAGATAGGTTGAAAATGGCTGAAGTTGTCCTTTAAGGAGGATTGTCCCTAGCATTATGGCCCTAACACATCTCTTTATGCGAGTGATATCCTTGTACATAGCATTATTTATTCCTGGTCTCACCATGGTCATCTTGAGGGCATTGGTGTAGAAGGATCTGATTTCCCAGTAGCAGCAGACATTGTAGAGGAACTTCACCAGTCGGTGCAGCCAGAACATGCCAGAGATCACCAGCACGAAGATCACAAACGCATTGTCATGGATACTGAGGAGAGACATTTCACGACTTTTAAAAGCATATCCACACAGGGAAAGGTATTAGACACGGCATCTTATTTTGCTTTAGTGCTGCTGATATTTCTCTAGGTCAACATGAAGTAGGTTACATTTACTTGTTTTCCTTCAAGTTGTGATTTTTAAATAGTAGGCAGTGCGACAGAAAAGTGTTTTTCTTGTCATTACCAATGGAGAAAGAGAATTGTATATTACCAATGGAGAAAGAGAATAGTATATTACCCATGTAGAGAGAGAATAGTATATTACCAATGGAGAAAGAGAATAGTATATGACATTTTAAAAGCGGGAGGAGATTTGGACCACAGTCTTATATTGTGGCCTTTGCGAGCTAAATATTTCACACCAGTAGGTCAAATATCACACTTACAAGTTCTGTGTTGGCACACAAAGGGCAAGGGAAATGCCACATGAGTAGCAAACCAGAGACAGATGAGGTGTGCTATAACAGTCCCTTGTGCAATAATCTACTGTAAATAAATGCTTACTCAAAGATCTAAGTTGGATGTCGTGGCTGTCGGGTGGAAACCTTGTATATCCAAAACTGTTACTTTTCATGAAATGAAAAAAATAACCAGTGTTCCAATGGATCCAATGTAGTTATTATTCAGTCTTAAGCTCTTGTTAGTACTTTTCATTGTATAAGTATTTAGAAAACCCACAGACAGACTTACCCACTTTCATTTTCACTTTATTTTCTTTCTCTTTTAAAAAATACCCAAAATAGCCAATCTACAAGCTCACAACACATAAAAGGTTGAAATATGGGGATTTCTACCCAACAGCAAAGATGTTAGACAGCAGAACAATTCAAGGATTGATTACAGCAGGTACTGGAGTGTGATTACATCCATCCATAACCGCCATTCAAAAATGATCAGAGCTCCTTGTACCCTGCAAGTTGTACCTTTAAAGAAAGTCTCACACTTACCGGGCACTGCAAACGTCAACGGGGAGGAAGGCATCAGGCAAGGTGACTTTAGAGGAGTCTGTGTGGTTCACAAACTTGTTGGCAAAGAGGATGTCATAGTCCACACAGTTGGCCAAGAACACTGTGAAACCCACCACAAAAAGCAGCTGACTGGACGGAGAAAGAGACAGACAGATTCAGAGAGTGCTCAATTGTCAGAGGAAAAGAGAGACGGATTATTACATGTCCTGTCTACGCAGGGACATTAATGGAAAGATGTCAGGAAATGTGTCAGTAGTATTACTATCAATGCTAACAAAAGGTATGTGGAATATCCAGCTTAACGTCAGGATTTTAGGGTGTGGGGTGGGATATATACTGTACGTACACTAGTTCAAACAGCTCCCCCAGTAGCATACAGGTAAATCCATTCTTCTGGTGCAGGTTATAGACGTAAGAGAAGTTAAGGGCTATAGCAACAATGGAAGAGACATGGAAATTTGTTTTGTCTACAATGAAAAAGTTGGGGGGGGGCTAGAATTCACTGGACGGCAATCACAGATAAGGCACATGAGGAGTACATGCCATCAACAAAAAGCTGTATAAAACACAACCGGTGGGCAAATACAGCTAACAATAGATGAACTGACTGATAGATAATCATATTTGAAAAGGATATCCTCTGGAAAAACAGGTCCAGATTTTCTATATGATGCCATTGAGCTGAAAAACAATAAAGGTTACATATTATAGCTGTTAACATTTCTAAAAAAAAGGTAGTTAAACAGTATAATGAGTGAGTAATCAGTAGGCTACAGTAACTAAGTTTACTTTTATTTTACATTAATAATAATAAATTGTATTAGTGTGTGAGTGTGAGTGTGAGTGTGTGTGTGTGTGTGTGTGTGTGTGTGTGTGTGTGTGTGTGTGTGTGTGTGTGTGAGTGTGTGTGAGTGTGTGTGAGAGTGAGTGTGTGTGAGTGTGTGAGTGTGTGAGTGAGTGAGTGTGTGTGTGCACGCATGTGCGTGCGTGCGTGTGCGTGTGTAATTCGTACATTTAGCTCCTTCGGGCACGTGCACCAGTAGATTTTCGTCTCCTGGCGGAGAGTCACTGTAGGACGCCTCCAGACGCTGGTACTCAGTGTCAAAGTGTGCCATGGTAAAAACTTCAGTCACACAGACTGGGCCAAAGAGGTCAATGTTGAGAGATAGAAAAAATCATGGGACAGAGAGAGGTAATTACAGTCATATACATATTATATTATGTACCATGAAAATCAGTAACGGCACGGGAAAAGAAACAAGGTAACTGTCTACATACATACATACAGTATCACATTAGAAAGGACAGTTAGCAGCCGGAAAATTAATGATCAACTCAGCTTTATCAGTCACACCCAGAAGGATTGGAGAGCTACAGTATACCTTGATATTATCTGCAGCAGAAACACAGTTAACTTTCAGTATCTAAACATCCAAATTTGACCAATGTACCAATAACCAAGTAAGAGTCAGCCTGGGGAATATTAAAGGTCACACTCAGTGCCATATACAGTACATATTTTATGCAGATATGCTGGGTAAGGTATGTTATGAATTGAATATGCCACTAAATGTGTGCAGCCCACACTATAAAGGACGACAGCCCTATCAAAAAAACAAAACTTTGCGGGCACGAATCCTAAGACTTCAGGTGCCCACTCATCCTAGTGCCCAGTTTTCCCGGTGCCCACTTTCTTCCCTAGTGCCCACTCTCCCCCCCCCAAAGTGCTCACTCCTCCAGGTGCCCACATTTCCATATTGCCCACTCATCCTAGTGCCCAGTTTTACCAGTGCCCACTCTTCTCCCCCCCAAAGTGCCCACATTTCCCTATTGCCCACTCTTCTAAGGTGCCCAGTTTTCCCTAGTGCCCAGAATGTTTTGGTGCCCACCTTTCCTGTCACCAACAACAACAACCACTCAGAACCATATTATTTCCCTATATTCGGATAGATTTTACAGAAGTATCTGTCATTCATGTGCGCTGCCGCATGCTCACGTGTGCGTGTGCCACACACCCGGGTTGTTGTAAGTGTAACATTGCAACACATCATCACAAAGGTTTCCGTCATATATGATTGTGAAACAGTGGTGTTCATGTGGCTACCTGGAGGCCGCCTAACCGTAGGAACTGTACAGTATAGAGCTAGTACAGTACAATATATACACACTCTCAGTCAGTGTTGATAGTTGTAACTCTGAGTGTACAGAATAAACATGTGTACACTCTCAGACTCAGAGTTAAATCACATACAGTTCACAGTGTAGTAGATCGATGCTCTGCTGCTCACCTCCATACTGCAGTAGCACGACCTCCTTGGCTCTCCTGTTTATCCAACATTCCAAACTAAGAGCAAAACAGAAGCAAGGACCATTTTTTTAAGCCATGTCTCCCTACGACACAAAGAGATCCAGGTGCACAACAAGGTGTCGTTGCGTTTCTTTGCACCAATTAGCACCTGGGTAACACAGGTAGGCAAACAGCTAGCCTGATCTCGTTGCTAAATCATATGTGTAGTTAGTTACAAATATACAAATAGGCTACAACACCGGATTAGATGTAGTGTGTTGTTGGCGTTGATGGGTATAGGTGCCAGCCAGGCCCTCTGTTCTGCCCCTCTCACAAAAACACTACCTCGTTTCACAGATCCAGACAGATGAAACCTTACCTTCTCTGGCTATCTTCTGCCTGTATCCCCCCCGCACGACAGTAATGATACAGAATGTAGAAGATTTTTTGATTAAAAAAAAAAGAAGAGAGACTTGATTTCGTGTTTGTTTATCTCCCCTGTCAGGCACGAGCCAGTTTCATTTTCCAAACAGATATCAGTATGTTTCGTTTGTCATCACGTGGGATTGACAGGTGCGTGGTTCCTATCAGAGCAGGGGAGTTCATAGATACGGAAGGCGACAGCCAATCATGTACACGTGGAGGAGGGATCTAAGAATACAGGCTTGATTTGGGTTCCTGCATCACGCCCCGATGAGTCTCTCTCCGGGGTTGCCATGTCCGCTTATTATAAGCGACTATGGGCTTGTTTTTCTGTAAAGTTGCTTGTAAATATTGGTCGTTGCAGGTTGCAGTTTTTTTTGGGATTGTTTTTGATTGATTGAATACTTTATTTAGAAAGACATGGAAACAGTACATGGAAGTACAATTCACAATACAAGGTCCTCTAAACTGGATCGCTCATAAAAGCACAGTGGCTTATTTAAAATGAGATCCCCATGCACTCAAATCATGATGACATTTAATAAGACATACAAATATGCGCTACTATACAGAACGTCATACAATCAGCCTACAGGTTACTGGTATGAAAGACAAGAAATATGTACGATAGACAGTTTTAGGAGGAGGGGGGGGGGGGGGGGGTTAAGACTTTGACAGGTGCCAGTTTGGAATTGCAGCCTCCTGAAGGTGATTCTTTAGGGCAGTTTTGAGTGAGTAGGGTTTTACACTCCTTTACTCCTTTGGGTAGGGCAATCCACATTTTTGTTGTATAGCATGAGAAAGAGTTAATTCCCTTGTTTGTGCCAAATCTGGGTTGAACATGATCAGTGGAGCTGCCTCTGGTGTTATGATCATAACTTAAGTGTAGTTGCTTATTTGGGCTTGTTTCCAATTTGTTTTTGTTTTATTTTTATTGTTTAAACCAGTGGTTCTCAAACATTTTCTGAAGATTTTTCTTATTCTGGGGGGGGGGGGGGGGGGGGAATAGCAGATCTGCAAGCTCGCAGAAGCTTGTATATCGGCTATTTTCGAATAGCCAAAATATATAGGTTTCTTTTGCTTCTTGTGGGCTTGTTTTCATTGACCTGGTTACTTGTTTCTCTCGCAAAATCTGGCAACACTGATGAGTCTCTCTCTCCGTGTACTAATCCAGAATAAGGTTACAACATAATAGTAACAGTTACAGTATTCGTTCATATTCCACATTGTCATATTTGAGTGTTATTTCATTTGATTTAGAACGCCACTTCAGTAATGCCACTAAAAAACGTTATCACACATGCCAGTGC
>NC_137621.1:27053647-27058647 GCF_963280865.1 Gymnoscopelus braueri | reverse complement strand
CACACACACACACACACACACACACACACACACACACACACACACAAACACACACACACACACACACCAAGGAGACATCAAGGAGAAAAGGAGAGAGAAGGAAAGGTGAGGTAATGAGTACAGTGCGTACTTTGTCTGGCTGCTAGGACAGACATCCTTTCCCACAATTGAGGGTTATTCAATGTCGGTGCTGCTATAGTAAGTGGAATGTTTTGGGTGCTATGATGACTTTAAGCTATGTAATTACAGATAGAAGCCCCCCTGCATGAACTCACACAGGCACACACAAATAAATGTCACCTATAAAGACATACCCATAACAGGGACGCCGCAGGTTTAAAGGGGTTAAGTCTGTCTTTGGGTTTTATACAGGTATTTAACCAATGAAAAGTACTATAAGACGTGGGACTAAATAATAACTACATTGGATCCATTGGAACATAAGTTATTTGTCCACTTTCTGAAAAGTAACAGTGTTGGACATACAAGGTCCCAACAGCGATGATATGTCTTACATCTGGACAGCGCATTTTAACAGGTGAAACAGTGGGAACCAGTTTCACACGTGGAATATGTTTGCACAATTTTTCATACTGATGTACTGATATTGACTGTTATCGAAGGTTGCTATTGTCGACTCGATTATACATTGTTGTCATTTGCACGTTGTTGTTTGTCTTGTAAATTGTTAGTGTGTTAGTGTCCTTTGTTTGGTATTATTGTCCTATGTTACATGTAACACTGTAACCAGAACCAGGGCCTATATGTCCTAGAACTATCAATATTGTAAAGAATTGTACTGAATATTAAATATAATGAAGAGCTGATTGCTCAACCGGTGGCAACCTCCACAGAGTGTCCAGTCAAAACACAAGTTGATGTCCGTTCAAAATGGGGATTTATTTATATTCACAATTTGCACCCAACTTTGCACCACCCTGCTGTGTTACATGTGTGGTTCTAAAATGTCAAAGGAAAATAAAGGGCATTCACATATATGACTAATTAAACAAGTTATACATGACATATTAACACAAGGCAACATTCAAACACCATTTGCCTATCAAAATAGCAAAGTGATAAATACAACATTGGGCTGCCAATTTTCAAATGGCATTCCTTCCTCGGCCTAATGGGAATGTGTGTGCAAAATTTCACGGAAATTGCATGCTGTGTTCATGATTTGAGGCATTTTGTTCGAAACGGAGTACTCCTGCAAAATTTGAAAGCCATTTTTTGCCAATCAGGATGGAATATGAAAACTCTGAAAAGAGCCGTTTCTTTAAATGACTATAGAGATACCGTGTACCGATTTGCCGGATTTTGGGCCAAAATCTGTAGGAGTACTGTCCAAAAATGTGTTTTGCACAAATCGGCCTCCTGGTGGCGCTATAAAAGGCCCATGTGAAAAATTTGGAGCAGAGGTTCTGCTCTGGCATCCAGGGACTGTGTGTGCACAGTTTCGCTGCGATCAAGCCAACGGTGGCAGAGATTAGCTGTACACAAAATGACAGAATGACGGACGGACGGACACACGGACGGACGGACGGACGGACGGACGGACGGACGGACAGGGGCGAAAACATACTCTCGCCATGCCTTTCGGCCTGGCGGAGACAATAACATAAATAAAGAACAAATATAGTTTGAGGGCAATGGCCTTTTGTACAAATATAGTGTTTCTGGGGGGAGAGATAACAGTGGAGGCAAAACAGTGATCCTAGTTGAGAAATGAAAAACAAATTAGATTATAGTGTATTTGATTCCATTCCAAATTGTACCAGGAATGGAACCATTTAGTTAAGGTAGTCAGTCAGTCTTGGAGAGAGTGGCCTTGTCAGCTGAGCTCAGTTCTTTTAAAAGCATTACCATTGAGAAAACAATAAATGACTTGAAAGGCCAACATTTTGTTTTTTAAGTAGTGCTTCAATCAGACTGTTAAAGTATAAGCTGGCTTTGTGATGGTCAGATCAGATCAGAGATATCATTCATCATCATCAGTAGCACAGTAGTGCAATTATCATAATCTTTCTGTCAGTTGATCGATGCTGATGAAGTATATAATATATAATTAATTAGTAATTGGGGAGTGGGGTTACAGGTTTTGAAAAGATTTAATTTCCACTATCAAACAAAAGAGTGACTCATACTGTTAGGAAATAACTGATAACCAAAAACCTAGACAAATAACAACATTTTGTTTGATAAAGTTGTTCTAAATAGTAGTGCTGCTACAACTTCAGGCTAAAAGTGCCCTATTCCCTTTATCTGTGCATATTGAAGCTCATGTTTCATTTCTTCTGTATGTGTGTGCGTGTGTGTGGTGTGTTTGTGTGTGTGTGTGTGTGTGTGTGTGTGTGTGTGTGTGTGTGTGTGTGTGTGTGTGTGTGTGTGTGTGTGTGTGTGTGTGTGTGTGTGTGTGTGTGTGTGTGTGTGTGTGTGTGTGTGTGTGTGTGTGTGTGTGTGTGTGTGTGTGTGTTTATATACAACTGCACAAAAGGAGGCCCTGGTAGTGGGTATACTTTTTGAACCGTCTCTGTGATGAAGATGGAGGGCAAAGCCAAACCACACACACACGCACGCACGCACGCACGCACGCACGCACGCACGCACGCACGCACGCACGCACGCACGCACGCACGCACGCACGCACGCACGCACGCACGCACGCACGCACGCACGCACGCACGCACGCACGCACGCACGCACGCACGCACGCACACACACACACACACACACACACACACACACACACACACACACACACACACACACACACACACACACACACACACACACACACACACACACACACACACACACACACACACACACACACACACACTGTTACAGTACCTCCAGGGGAACAGGCTGAAATTCACAATACCATACCCCAGAGAGGCCTCACCCTGCTGGGATGGTGATGGCTGCACCTGGACCCCTCAGCCTGCATGGGTGTCTTAAGATAAGAATACAACCACATCACAGGACCCAGCTGTCTGCACATCTCTACCTCAATCCTTCACACCAGTGTCTTTGGGGAAACAAAAAACAGAGATGCCTTTATTTTGGATGTATTTTTACCGCCTGCTGTTTTTGTTCTTTGTTGAGAGAGAGAGAGAGAGAGAGAGAGAGAGAGAGAGAGAGAGAGAGAGAGAGAGAGAGAGAGAGAGAGAGAGAGAGAGAGAGAGAGAGAGAGAGAGAGAGAGAGAGAGAGATAGAAGACACTGGGGGGCCTGTGGGGGGGGGGGGGGCTTCTCCTATCATCTTTCAACCCAAGGGGTTTCTAACCCCACAACTTTGACTCCACCAGTGCGACAAGAACAGGGGTTTTGGGAAAGATCATAGATAAATATGAACTCTCACACACACAATAAAATCCTCAGTGAGTGTGAAAATAATATTGTTTTTACAATTTAAACAAAAGGAACACAGGATTTTACTGTAGCCACAATATTTCAGAATATTAATTGGTATATACTTTGATCTGTTGGCCCTCTTATCAAAATGAGTCACACTTCACAACAAGACTCCTTACTCTATTGTCTGGCATGGAGAGAAAGAAGTGTACTCTAGGCTACAATACAATTAAGAATTAAGTGATGAATGCACTGCTAAAAATCTCTGATGTCATGTTAGATCGTTTTAACAGGTTTTGTGTTTATTATGAGCTGCTGTTGTGTCCAGTTACACATGACTAAGTCCATCTTTTACATTTTAGATGACTAATCATAGCCCCAGTAAAATCCTCACTGTTAATTTAACTCTGATAGTGTAGCCTACAAATGAAACCTGCCAGTCTCAAAATCACATCATTTGATGGGTTAATTACTGAAGACCCATGTAACTGGACTAAGGTGCTGGTAATTGGGCCAAATGAGACATGTGTCACATATGTTCTGCTAGTCAAGTCAACAATGCAAACAAAAAATGTTTGGTCTTGTTTTTTTCCTTGGGTTGGCTGCCTGAGACCATGATAGCCACATCATGTCTGTGAGATTTGGAGAATAAAAACAAATAGGCTAAAAACTTCTTTAAGCCTTCCAGCTGCACGTGGGTCACTACCGGTGTCAAGTGTTAGGGTAACTCCTGTGTGTCTCTTTGCGTCTGTGTGTGTGTGTGTGTGTGTGTGCGTGTGTGTGTGTGTGTGTGCACGCGCATGCATGCGTGTGTGCGAGAGAGAGAGAGAGAGAGAGAGAGAGAGAGAGAGAGAGAGAGAGAGAGAGAGGCTCTCCTGTCTGCGCCGCGTGGTGAGAACCTTTTTACAGTCTATGGGTGATAAGCAGCAAGCTCATTTTTGTCCCTGGGCTGGTTCACGCACACGCACACGCACACACACACACACACACACACACACACACACACACACACACACACACACACACACACACACACACACACACACACACACACAGCAGAGAGAGCAGAGCACTCACCGGGATGAGAGAGCTCTCTCTCGCCGGATAGATTTTTCTGCATACGGATTTTTTCCCCCTTACGCTGTTTTACATCATACAACATCGGTAAAGTGTAGGTCGGTCCGTGTGGGTGGCATAGCTTTCCTATCGAGGGGTTGTTGTCGAGCAGATCGGGGCACCGCGCCAGGACAGGGGACAGATACACACACACCGGTGAATGGAACACGTCCACCCAGGACCAGGAGCAGCGCTATACCGTTCTGTTCTGTTCTGCCTCCCAGACGAACCAGCTCGCTGCTTCATTCACGTGATCATTTAGCCGAGAGACACCGGGACCAGAGCCGCGGTCTGGAGGGAGGAGGAGGAGGAGGAGGAGGAGGATGGAGGCGTTTTTTACGGAGGTAAGAAATTATGTGTCACCGGTAATAATAATAATAATAATAATAATAGCAAATTAAACGGTTAAAGCATATACTTATACTGATTCTATCTAACATGCAGGCGTGAGATTATTGAACGATTTTCCGACTTCGGTTGGGAATCACGGTTTTGATTAGGCTATACGGCAGGTGGCCTTGTCTT
>NC_137621.1:27043647-27048647 GCF_963280865.1 Gymnoscopelus braueri | reverse complement strand
AACACCATGTATCACGAACGCAGGATCCAATCAGCACCAAATTCGAATGGCACGTCACGCGGCCTCCGACGGTATTCCTCCAAGCGTATTCCTCAAGTCCCGGCGGCGGAGACCCGCGACCAGCGTCGGCGCAACCACACTTTGCAATTTCCCAGAATTGTGACGCGTCTAGTTGAATGTGCTTTACTGGCATTATAAATCTTTATTTACCACTCTGCCACCCTTTGAGAGCCTCTGGTTTCATGCAACCTGCTTAATGTAGTTACTTACGGGATCCATCTTTAAAAGCCTCACACCAAGGATGCATTTTCTTATAAGAAAATGTGCACTGCCATAAAATGTTAATCATCCTGCATTCTTTACGACTTTGAGTGCACAAACCGTGAACCTTTCATGCAGCTACAACTGAAAAGTAAAGACCGGCTCCATGTTTCCAAGATGTTGCATCTACAATCAATATGGAAATGTCTGATGTAGTCATTCAATTCAGTAATTTCCCTTTTCCTAATGCATATTCACATCTCACTGATTTGTTTTATGATTAGGCACTATTAAAAATGTTCATAGTGCCAGCCCATGTGTAGTATATTATATAGTATGGAGTATGAGTATATAGGGCTACAGTATGTATGGCATAGTACAGAAAGCTGGTTCAGTGGGTGGAGGGAGCAGTCACTGGAGATGTGTGACCTATATTCAGCATATCCAAACACATTTGTTCTGCTCGGAAGCTGCATCAGCTTTGCCGTACTCTCCTCCCTCTGCATCCCTCCGCTGTTCTGCCTCTCTCCATCTCTCTCTCTCATAAAGCTCTCTCCGTCCGTCCTCTGCCCCACTCCCTGCTTCACTTGGCATTTTTTCCATCTCCGTCACTATCTTGTCCTTCACCCTCCATCCCTCCCCTGTCTCCGTCACTTGTTCATTCTGAATGTGTGGGAGCAGACTCAGAGCTTGTCCTCTGTGGAATCACGTTAAAGCAATTCCCCATGGCAGCGGCATGGAATAAAGCAACATTTCAAGCCCTCTGTTTTCTCCACACCTTTCAGACCGACTTGACCATGTTGCAATGCTGACTGTCTGTTCCTAGCTTCAGGAATAGGAGCTTGAGTGAACAGGGTTTCCCTTGTATTGTATTATATTTTGTATCAAACACCATATCCCACAATCCTTCTCTCTCGAACACCATCTCCCAGCAGCCACAGATGCTGAGAACAGAGAGGCTGTTTCCATGGTGCCCTGTTTCCATGGTGTTGCTGTGGAGTCTTGTTGCCAGGCTGTTGCTGGGGGTGGGGTGTGTGACTGTAGTTTAATCCAAGATGAGAGAGAATGTGATAATTAGCACACTGCTCAAAACCAGCCTCTTAAAGAGGATTTGCACTGTAGAAACACATGCACAATGCACGGCACACACATGTGCACCCACTCACACGCACGCACGCACGCACGCACGCACGCACGCACGCACGCACGCACGCACGCACGCACGCACGCACGCACGCACGCACGCACGCACGCACGCACGCACGCACGCACGCACGCACGCACACACTCCTGCAGTATCTACTGCATTCATCCCTGTGTTTGTTTTGGTCTAATTCTAGCAGTGTGCTTTGCTCTTGCATTGTTCAGATGAAATCATTCCTGTGAGTGATTTCCGACTCAGACGGTCAAAATACCCAGGGAAATTATCAGGTATCCAAACTTGGAACAGACAGCACTTATGCGTATTTATAGCTAGAGACATTACTGCATCTACAATAGTGGAGTGAGTTAATAGTGGTCATAATTTACACTATTGAGAGTGTGTGTGTGTGTGTGTGTGTGTGTGTGTGTGTGTGTGTGTGTGTGTGTGTGTGTGTGTGTGTGTGTGTGTGTGTGTGTGTGTGTGTGTGTGTGTCTGTGTGTCTGTGGGGGTGTGTGTGTGTGTGTGTGTGTGTGTGAGTGAGAGAGATTCTGGCAAGGAAATATCTTCACAAGAACAGAAAGACCAGAACAGCGTTAGAACAGAAAGTGGAGGGCATTCCTTATATGAGGACTACTTTGTCAGTAGGTTAAGAATAGGATAGGGTTAGAGAGTAGGGTGATGACTTGGGTTATAGTACTGTATGTAGTTGCGGTCAGGGTTAAGGTAAGAATCAGGGATTTGGATACAAATTTAATCAACTATAAATTCTCTTTGTGTCTGGCACTGTCTGCCATTTATCCGATGTCACCTATGTTGGACTTGAATTCACTTCCACAGACAGATGTGACTCATAAAGAACAGATGACATGCACACACTCACACAGATTGCTACTCTTTGGCTAACCATTACAATTAGCTGAAAGCGTGATTATATTATTATATACACATTTAATGGAATATTACTGATAACTTTGGGCCCACATCTGTAGGCTGGGTCATTGCAACAGAACACACGCTCGCACGCACGCACGCACGCACGCACGCACGCACGCACGCACGCACGCACGCACGCACGCACGCACGCACGCACACACTCACACACTCACACGACTTATTCGACCTATAAGTATTCGGATATTCGATTAATCCTGTGATTATTGAAAAAAATAAAATGATAACAATCAATTGACAACAATCAACCATGAATGGATTAGGAAAACTACCAACACCAGAGCTCACAGCTGCTTGTCTGCTGTAGTAGAAAAGCCACTGAAAAAAATTAATATATATATATATATATATATACAGTATATATATATATATATATATATATATATATATATATATATATATATATATATATATATATTATTTTTTTTCTTCCGAATAATCGACTTTGATGTACAGTGGTCGAATAGTGGTTTGATAGTCGAATATTCGAATATTTGATTATTCTGTTAATGCCCTAACACACACACACACACACACACACACACACACACACACACACACACACACACACACACACACACACACACACACACACACACACACACACACACACACACACACACACACACACACACGCTCCTACATACTGTAACACCCTTTCATCATCTCCCCCCCTTCATACACACACACCCACATTCAACCTCAAATCACCCCGCACTATACCGAAAAATCAATAACGATAACACCCCCCTCTACTAACTACCCCATCCTCCAGGCCTGTCTGAGAGAGTTACTGGTCCCCACAGGGAGGGAGACCCTGTTATTCCTGCCTGATTAAGTCCCTCATCACCCCCATCACTCCAACAACACTTCCAGCCACACCCACTCTCCTTGCAGAGGGACATCAATTTTAGGCAGAGGGGAGACTGCAGAGGTGGAAGACTATCCCCTGATTTATACCTGGTAGTGCGTTGGTTTTGTGTACCGAACCAGATCTACAAGCTCACAACTCGTCTCAGCGTGACACATGCTATTTTTCGGCAATTTTCAGTGTGCACAATAAAGGATAAATCACAATTAAGGGTTTGAGGTAGTAAGTAGCCTACTGACCATACGGTAATTGTCATGTCCTGGGTAAAAATGATATCCGGCTCATCCACTCTTTCGACTCTCTTTTCTATCTCTCCCTGTTGTATTATTCAATGAAGAAGCAATACTTTTACAATAATCTTCCGAAAGAGGTTTAAAAAGTTGGGTGGTGTCTAGCTTTGTGTATATAGCGAGATGGAGGAGGCTGATACTTGATCCCTGGGAAAATAAATCTGCACCTGCTTTGAGTATTTTCAACAAAGCTTCTCAAACCCTTTTTTCAGAGCCTCAGGTCAAGTTGTTGGCCTAGAGTACATCAGAGAGATACTACTGTAAGCAGAAAAATGAGTCCATTGTGAAGGCAGTCAGCCAGACTGCGGAGATATTAACATCCTGTGTTACTGATGCCTCGTTGCTCTTGTCAGTGTAGCCACTGGTGCTTATTTACTGTATGTTGTTAGTTTGTTACAGCATGTGCCTTAACCACTTAAACCCCATACATTGGCTCTATACTAGTGCTTCTGTTTTCGCTCTAAATATGTTTGCTGAAAATAGCCGATGTACAAGCTCACAATGCAGATCTGCTATTTTCTGCGAAAGACACACACACTCACTGCACACACACGTACACTTGCACGTTCCTAGCTTCTCTCATTTAACCCCTGACCTTTCTGTCTGTAGCAGTCTTTCCCCCATCCTTCCTCACTGTTCTCTGGGCTGTCATCCATTAGCCTACATCTGGTCAGCTGTTTCTTTCATCATTTATTCATCCTTTTCTCTGTCTCTATCTATCTTTTCTCTCCATCCAGTTTGCTATATCTGAGCCTTTGTACCATGTACTTTTGAACTTTTGTCTTTTTGCTGACAAGATAGCAAAACAAATTACCTCAATGTCGCCATTTAGACGTTAATATGGTATTAAACATTTGTGAAATTATAAAATGGGGCTTAAAGGGATATTTCACTTTCAAAAAAACTTTTGGTCATTTTATCATCTACTCAGGCCTTTGTGAACCCCCCAGACAGTTTTTAAGTCGCTTGATTCAGTATTTAGATATTTGATATTCATTTTAACAGACACGCCCCCTTCCTATACAAACCCATTGTAGCTTCAAACTTCATTTTAACTATGTTAAATTCATCAAAAATACCCGTCCTTGGTTCTGGTGACTCACCCTGCCCTCCTGATGCGTGAGGGGGCCGTGTTTTTCCGATACTTTTTCTCATTTATTTTATTTTATTTTTTTAATTGTATTTTATTTTTTTCATTTTCCAAAAAAAATATTTAAAATAAATGAAAAAAGTAATTGAAAAAACACGGCCCCCTTGCGTATTAGGGGGGCGGTATGAGTCACCAGAACCAAGGACGGGTGTTTTTGATGAATCTAACATGGTTAAAATGGAGTTTGAAGTTACAATGGGTTTGTATAGGAAGGGGGCGTGTCTGATTAAATGAATATCAAATATCTAAATACTGAATCAAGCAACTTATAAACTGTCTGGGGGGTTCACAACGGCCTGAGTAGATGATAAAATGACCAAAAGTTTGTTTGAA